>NC_133148.1:56046750-56074250 GCF_048418815.1 Hemitrygon akajei
TTCACAGTAACAGAAATTTTGACCAGAGGTGCACAAACTTTTGTATGCCACTGTATATATTGGTTTGCAAATATATGAAATTTATAAAGCTAAAATGTTTTTATTATTCATTTGACATTTTGTTAAGCTCACATGTTATTTACATAATGTGTCTGAAAATCCGGCGAAGAAATAGGAAATCTGTATTTTTTTGTAGTAAAGTGTAAATTCATACACTGAGCTGCTCTGTTCATTTACCTGATGAGGTATCCATAGCCTTTGGCGAGGAGCAGATGTCATCAGGTGGTGCCTGAACTTTAACCACTGGGTCACCATTTAGCTGGTCAGCAGCTGAGACCATGCCACTGTCCTTGTGCTGCTGTCTTCCAGCTCAACTCTTCTCGACTGTTGCATATCTTATGATAGACACTTTATGCTTCTTCGCCAATCATCCATGCAGCTTGGTTCTTGCACTTTGCATTGAAGCCCAGCTCCGACAGTACTCCCTATACCTAACTTGAATGGAAACATTTAAAACCGAATGCAACTCCAAAGATCCCAATTCCGCCATCCATTGACCTTGCAGCCCCGGACTGTTACTTCAGGACCTTTCTGTAGTGAACCTCATCGTTACCGTCTTTATGTGGTAGTGTGAGCTCTGAAAGCATGTTGATGTCGTTTTTGCTTTTTTTTTCTTTATCTTCGCTGGACTGTTCGGTGTGATGGAAGTGTTGCTCGCACAGCCTCCCGGATGTGCAGCTTCCTCTCAAGATCGTCGCTCATCCCTCATGATAAGCAACTTGCAGCAGATTGTATTTAAGCCTTTTTGTTATTGTTGGATTGACCTGCCTTTGAACAGAATGACTGGTCTGTTTGCCTTATGGCCTCTGCCCTTCACATCTCCCGCTCCAGTTTATCAGCAAAGGATAGTGGAACAATGCCGTGGCGCCACCTGTGCAATCTTTGTGTTAAAGCTGTTTTGCATCCTGACTGCATGTGTCCCAGTGAAAGTCGCTGAAAACAACGCCTTTCTAAGTATTCCCTACCATCCCACAGCTTGATGATATAGGGAGAGTGTCATGTACGGACCGCGGGAGAGATGAACTGTGAAACAGCTCCAGACTTCAAATCACTGCGCATGTGATCATGTTAGTTGACGGAAATGTCTGGTATTCGAGGCATTTCTGTTCCAAATAAACAAAATAAGACAGGATTTACTTGGGTATACACAAGGTTTACAAAAGTAGCTGGGGAGACGGATAATTTCTGGAATTCGGCTCTTTTTGTGCAAGGAATCCCGTAATGTTTTCATGGGCCGTGCGGTCTTACAGGTAAAGTAGCATTCTCGTTTGAGGTGCTCAGTCTTGCAATACTTAACAGACACTGAGAAAAGACTCACCCCTTCCAGGCAGTGATAAACAAGAAATTTTTACACGGAAGAATGGAAAGACAACGGTGGTGACTGGACCGTAAAATTTTAAGAGCTCAGATACTTTGTAAAATCAAATTTGTTTTAATTACTTGCTGTACAAATTTCTTGAACGCATATCGTAATTTAATGTAATAATGTGTGGTATATCTGAAAAGCATTCGTTATGAAGAAATTCTTCCTTCCGTGTAATATGTGCAGTTCTGGTCAACTCACTATAGGAAGGATATCAGTAAGAATTAAAGAGTGCAGAAAAGATTTACTAGGATGTTTTGGTCTTCAGTAGTTGAGTTACAGGGAAAGATTGAACAGCTTAGGACTTTATTCCTTGTAACGTAGAAGAATAAGGGGAGGTTTGATCGAAGTTTACAAAATTATGCGTAAATGCGAGTGACTCTTTCCACTTAGATGAGGAGAGAAGAATACGAGAGGCCATGGGAAACTCGGTTCCTGCATCGTTTACCGAACACTGCACAACATCATTCTGAAGAGCCGCTATATTCTTTCCTTGCAGACGTCTGCGTTTGAGCACCTCCAGGAAGCGACATCATTTTGCAAATTTGATCTGAGCCATACTTACAATCTGATTCGCAGAAGGGGATGAGTGCAAAACGGCTTTCTGCACCTCGAATTGCCACAATGAATACCTAGTGATGCCTGTTGGTCTGCCCAACGTCCCAGCTGTATTCCTGAACTTGGTAAACGATGTCCTCAGGGTCATGTTGAGCCAGTTTTTGTTTGTGAATTTCGATTACATCCTTATCTACTGCCGCTCACACCAGGAGCACGTACACCATGTCGGGAAAGGACTTAGACGCCTTCCTGATAATAAACTGTACAGCAAGCCTAAGCAATCTGATTTCCATAAAGACCAGGTGTTGTTTTTGGGCTTAACCCATCCAGTGTTCAAATGGACACTACTAAATTTCAGGTAGTTGCAGAGTGGTCCAAACCGTCTACAGTCAAACAGATATAGTGCTTCATGGGAGTGCAAAATTTTCATCTGGAATTTCGGCTCTATCGCGGCTACAATTAATGCACTCACCATGAGAACCTCGGCACGATTCCATTGGACGGACGATGACGACCAAACATTTTCTGAGCCAAAGCAACATTTCACCACTACCCGCTGCGGCAACACCCAGACCGATCTCAGGCATTCATTGCCGAGGTGGATGCATCCGATGTATGCATTCGAGCTGTCCTCTCTCAGCGCTCGTCCGCCTGTATCCGGCTGCACCCCTATGCCTTTCTTTCCCGTCGCTTGACTCTGGCCGAGAGGAATTACGAGGTTGTGAAATGGGAGATTCTGGTTGTCAAGGAGGACATCGAGGAATGGCGACTTTGGCTGGTCGGCGTAGAGCATCTATTCTTGGATTGGACTTGATCATAAAAACAAAAACTAAAAATAATATGTTCAGAATGCTAAGAGACTCAATTCTCGTCAAGCCCGCTGGGCTCGCATTTTCACAGGTTTCAATTTCGTCCTCACTTACCCTCCCCGGAACAAGAATACAAGGCCGGCGCTCTCTCCGGGCTGTTCGACGGAAATGAGGAAAATGCCCATCCGCAACACTTTTTTATTTTCTCATGCATCGCTGCTCCAGTGATCTGGGAAAAAGAGGCAGAGGTGAGGGCTGGTCAGCAAACAGGTCCGGGACCGGTTATGGACCTCCGAAACGACTGTGTCTCTGCAGTGCTGCGTTCCAATATGTTGGAAGCGGGTAACTTCTCCCTTCTGTCTGGACATCCGGGAGCTCAACGGACTAACGGGATATGAACACACAAATCTGGTGTGCTTCTCTGTCCCAGGATGTATACGAATTTGATTCTGGCTGTCCCACCTGCTCTAGGAACCAGATATCACGGTAGCGTCCTGCTGGTCTGATATATCTACGGTCTGTGCCCCAGCACATCTGGTCCCCACCTCTCTGTACAATCCATCAATCGTCTGGCTCCTGCTAATGTAAATACGACCACTTTGTTCGTTGTAGGTCGATTATCCAAGGTGCTCAGTTTTCTGTCCTCCCAAGCTCCAATCAGTTCGTAAAACTGCCAAACTCATGGTTCAACATGTGTTCAGTCTCCCTGGCTTTCCTCAAGACATAGTGTCTGATCGTGGGCCATCATTCACTTCCCGCGTTTGGAAGGCTTTCTTGTTGGAGCCACGGCCAGCCTTTCATCTGGCCTCTATCTCCAATCTGATGGCCAGACTGAGAAGGTGAACCAAGATTTGGAGACAGCCCTGCTCTGTCTTGCCTCTTCCAACCCCACATTCGGAAGCTCCCAATTGGTTTATGCAGAGATCGCCCACAATAACCTTCAGTCGTCCCCCACCGGTATGTTTTTCTTTGAATGCCAAGAAGGGATTCCATCCCCCGCTCTTACCTGATTAGAAGTTCGACGGAGGAGTTTCTGCTGCTGCACAACTGATCGAGCGCTGCAATCGCACGTAGAACTGAAACACGGCTTCTCTGCTGCGCGCCCCGAAACAGCATTCCCAACGTGCTGATCGACTCTGTCGACAGGTAAGGCATTCAAGCCAGGGGAGGAGATTTGGTTGGAATCAAAGGATTTTCCACCGAAAGTCGAGAACCGGAAATTGTCACTGCACTACGTGGGACAGTCTGTAGTGGAAAACGTTGTTAATAATATAGTCTATAATTTGCGTCTCCCAGTATCACTGGAGATCTACCCAATATTCCACGTTTACCAACTCTACCCGATTGCAACCTATTCCCTGGCCCCAGTCACCAAACGTCCAAGTCCTTTTCGCCTGGTAATGGTTCCTTTGTCTATACTGTGCAGCGCTCCTGCCATCTCGCCAGGTACGTAGTAATGTCCAGAACTTTGTGGATTGGGCAGCGTATGGTCCAGAAGAACGTAATTAAATCCCAGCGAAGGAAATATTGGACAATTCGTTGATCAGAGAATTCTTCGTTGATTTGTTGAAAATTGATCGTTGATCAGAGCATGGAGAAGTAGGCCCTGATAAAATCACGAAATCGGCATTGCAGTAGATCCGGCAATTGCTCTTGTGTATTTCCACGAGTCAGGTAGTTAATATTTAGTCGTGATAGTATTTAGCTACATTCTTGTCGACGTAGTGCTTGTCGACACTTGGATAGGATACAGCAATACTTCGCTGCTGTTTTGCATTCGGCTTTCCCTGAGCCTTTGGTGTTTCCAAATCAACTGACTCTAGAGTCTTGCTCTATTCGTTTCATGTGTAGATATTCTTTTCGGCCGCATTGTAGGCTTCGTTTCCCTTTTGAGAGTTTTAGTTAACGGCCATGTTTGGCCTACCGTTTATGTTTTGTTTTCCATTTTCCGAATCAAAATCTGTGAACTATCGAACTGCTTCAGTGTCTCTCACTCCGTATGTGGGCCACACCCGAAACCTGGTGAAGTTTAGGTCTTCTGAAAAGCTGTCGTCGTTGTTTCCATATATTAAACCTGGCCTGAACATGTTTACTTGTCATTTAATTTTGTTTCCAACTTCAGGATATTCCTCATGCGTTGCATGTGATGTCATTTTTTTTAAATGAACAGACCATCTTTTCTGAAATAAGACCATAAGATATTCGAGCATAATAGAACCATTCCGCAAACCAATTTGGGCCCGACATCCTGTTATGTCGGATTGATTATCGCTTGTTAATTTAAACGGGATTCTCCTGCCTGCCTCCGGACCCTCTGACACACTTGCTAATGAAGAAAGAATTAAACGCAACTTTAATTATACCCTAATTATCTAACATTCATATCCGTCTCTCGCAATGAATTGCACGAATAATGGCCCTGTTGCTAATTAAATTCCACCTGATCTCTAACTAAAGAAAAGCCCTTCTATTCTGAGATCGCATTCTCTGTTCCAATTCATCATTGGAAAATTTATCTCATGTGCACTGTATCTATTTTTGTCAATATTCGGTAGGTTTCGATGGGATTTAATTTCATTTTTTTCCCCACAATCTGCGAGTAGAGGCCCACAACCAACAAGTATTCTCAAACGGTTAACTGTTACTGCGCTTATTATAGTCGTGAAATGCAACGTCAGCACATTCCCCCTTCGAAATGGGTCCTAAATGCTTACATGTGGTCTGAACAATGCCTAAAAGTCTTTCAGCAATACACATTTAATTTTATATTCTAGGCCTCTTGAAACAGAATATTGCTTTTCCCTCTGCCAACTGAAACAACATGCGCGTTCATCTTTCCCATCTGCGACACGAGTGCTCACTAATCACTTCCAATTTCTCAATTTCCTCCACTTTAGAAAGCACTCTATCTGTTTAATCGTTCCACCAAAGTGTTTGAAGTTACCCGCCGCTGCACTATAATATATAGACCACGTCTGAAACAGTCCTACTCATCTGCCATAGCATTCCTTGCAACAGCAGGTCTCCTGAACACCGTAATCAATGTCGAGATCGTTTGCCTGCTGTTTACTCTTGGACTACCATACCCCATATAATTGAACAATGCCTGACCTTCTCTAAAATCTTTCTGATTCCATAATTTATATTAAAGTGATTAAGAATGCTGCCTCTCTGGCCTCATTCAACACTACGTACGCATTATATCAGCCACTCATCAATGTGAACGGTTTTGTATAGGCAATAGGTGCAGGAGTAGGCCATTCGGCATCTCGAGGCAGCGCCGCCATTCACTGTTAACATGGATGATTATCCATAATCCGTACCCCGTTTCTGCCTTCGCTCCATATCCCTGGACTCCGCTATCTTCAAGAGCTCTATCTAAGTCATTCTTGAAAACATCAAGAGAATTGGCCTCCACTGCCTTCTGAGGGTGAGCATTCCACGAATCCACAACTCTCTTGGTGAAAAGTGTTTCCTCAACTCCTCTGTAAATTTTCTATCCCTTATTGTTAAACTGTGCCCTTTGGTTCAGCACTCCCCCAACATCGGGAATATGTATCCTGCCTCCCGTGTGTACAGTAACTTAATAATCTTATATGTTTCAATCAGATCCGCTTTCATACTTCTAAATTCCAGTATATACAAGCCCAGTCACTCCATTATTTCAACTTATGGCAGCCCCGCCATCCCGGAAATTAACCTCGTGAAACTACACTGCCCTCCCTCAGTAGCAAGAATGTCCTTCCTCAAATTTGGAGACCAAAACTTGACACAATACTCCAGGTGTAGTCTCACCAGGGTTCTGCACAACTGCAGAAGGACCTCTTTGCTCGTATACTCAACACCGCTTGTTAAGAAGGCCAACATGTCATTAGCTTATTTCAGTACCTGCTGCACCCGCATGGTTATTTTCATTGACTGATGAACAAGATCACGTGATCTCATTGTACTTTCCCTTTTTCTAACTTGACACAATTCAGACAGTAATTTTCCTGCCTGTTCTTGCCACCAAAGTGGATAACCTCACATTTATCTACATTAAACTGCATCTGCCATGCATATTCCCACTCATCCAGCCTGTCCAGGTCACCCTGCATTCTCATAACACCCCGCTCAAAATTCACACTGCCACCCAGCTTTTATGTCATCTGCAAATTTGAGAATGTTATTTTTAATCTCTTCATCTAAATCATTAATGCATATTGTAATAGCTGCGGTCCCAGCGCCGAACCTTGTGGTACACGACTAGTCACTGCCTGCCATTCTGAAAAGTGACCCGTTAATCCCTGCACTTTGATACCTGTCTGCCAAACAATTTTCTGTCCGTTTCGGTACCCTACCCCCAATGCCATGTGTCTAATTTTGCCCACTAATTTCCAATGTGGGACTTTATCAAAGGCTTTCTGAAAGTCGTGGTCCACGACATCCACTGGCTCACCCTTGTCCATTTTCAAGATTATTCCTTGAATAAATTTCATTAAAGCAGATACATTCATTTTCGCTCATCATCCGTTCGCATATTCGACCTAAATTTATACCCTAACACATTCCTCATCGCTACTGCATAATATACGTTCTGGACATCTCTCCACCTTCTACAAAGTAGACATAAAAGCATTACCACATACTCTGGCCAGAATTATCACATTGAAGAAGGTATCAATAATGCTGCTTGGAGCGTCCATCCACACACAATGCCTTTTAATGCATTTTAACAGAGTATGCTTTAAAAAGAGGTAACAAAGGATCGGAAGGTGTCAATTCACTGTGGGTAGCGTTGGGGAACTGCAAGCGTAAAAACGCCTGGAAAGAGTTTCATACATAACCCTAAATGCTTCTTTTTATGGGGCCTACTAATTACAATAGGGCATTGTAAATGTATGCCAAAAAGGGAAAAGTGCAATGCTCATGGAGGAGATCATTCTGAAGGGAGGCTTGGAAAATTAGTTTGGCCCTCAGTTACAGAAGTAGGTATTTCCAAGGTGCTACGGGTGGCTTTTTTATAGAGTAGCTTGTGACTGATCCCACTAGAGGACCATCCGTTATGCATTGCCTGCTGTGCAATGAAGCAGAATTGATTTGAGACTTAAAAGTAAAATCACTCTTTGAGACAAGTGATCATAATGTTATAGAGATTATCCTGAAATTTGTGCAGGAAAAGCTAAAGCCAGATTCATCATTATTCCAGTTGAGTAAGGGAATCATAGAGGAATGAGGGAGGCATTGGTCTCAAATGGTTGGTAAAGAACATTGGTACGAGTGACGGCAGAGCAGCAATGGCTGCAAATTCAGGCAGCAATTCGGAAGGAAGAGTACAAACATAATCCAAGGATGATATGCATTCTGAAAGAAAGATGACAGAACCGTGGGATAAATCGAAAACAAACTCAACGTAAAAGGCAAAACAAGGACAAGTAATATAGCAGAAAAATGATTTTAGAAAATTGAACAGCTATTCAAAATCTGAGAAAAATCTAAATATGTTATTAATAAGGAAAAGAAGAAATGCGAAAGTAAGCTAGCTAATAATATTACGGAAGATATAGAACTTTTCTTCAAATGCGAGAGTGGATATCAGTGTGATGGTCAGCGATATGATTCATAACAGAATGCAAAGCGTCATTCAATATAAAAAAACAATAATTTATTTTATTTCACTTTATGTCACTTCATGTTCATCAGGAAGGAGCAAGATATGTACTGGCCTGATAGCTGCATGATATGTTTTGACATTTATCGGAGAATTCTGCTGTATATGTGTAAGGCGTGGTAAGATGTGATACGTTGGACATCTCTCTTGAGGGAAGTGGAGGAGGAAGCTCACAATACGTTCGACATGGAGATTTGTGAAAATCTATATCAAAAATGGAGATAATTCATAAGGGATTGCATTCAAAACTAGCACTGAGGTGAACACATTTTGCGCACAACACGATTGAACATGAGAGTCGGTCTGAGAGGTCGACTGACCAACGTGAGAAGATTTTTTGAACAGCAGTGTGTTTGTTCGTTTCTAATGAGCTGCCTGCCTTGCTGAGCCCAAAAACATTTTCTGCAGGTTACTTCAAGATTTCCTGTTATTGCAGGGCAAAGTACCATGCAGGCGACCCCAGTTTCGTACGGCCTTCCTCACGAACTTGAAATGACCGAACGGGAAGTAATATAAAATTATTGCGTCATTTTTATAAAGTGATCTCGCGCATTCTCTCCTGAATGACATGGTTCCAAATAGTTACTCAGGCGGTATGGCAAAATTCATGAATTCAATGCGTTTATACTGTATGTATTATCAACAATTAAATATACAGATGGGAAATCTTCGTCGAAGCAGGGAGAATGAAGGAGTACGGCAGGTTGCGGTTGTCCCATCCTGGAGATAAATCATGACGTACAAACAAGCTGGATGAACTCAGCAGGTCGGGCACCATCCGGTGAAAGGAGCAGTCAACGTTTCGGGTCGAATAATCATGGCAGATCGTAGAAATTTCTTTGTGTATTCCTGCTCCTACAAATATCGTTCTGGCCAATCTTTTTTCACCGTACACTTTTGTAAAGCCACTTAATCATTTGCTATCTGATTTCGCAACTCTGTCAGCACACTTCTCCCTCTCTACAGCGGCCTGCATTCTGGAGTCTCCAAACGCCAGCATAAAATGCTTAATTATAACGATTCATCTGGATAGCAATGTGACGCGTATTTACAGTGCAACAAGTGAGTACCCGGTCAGATTTTGAAGTCGATGGTTGGGGCTCGAATTCACTGGCTCTCTTCCACTGATGGTTGTTGTGGAACCATCTTTTTAAAGCACAGAAACCACAACTGATTCCGTACAGTTAGACTGTCAGCGTTTATTTTTTTCGAACTATACAATAATGGATTCTTACAACAGAGGACGTGTAAAATATGGAGTGAGAGAGAATTAAAATCCAATTTGTATAACAATAAAATTTATTTATGAAGCACATATGCTGTATATTAAGGAAGGACAGAATGTTTATGTGATTATAGGCTGCAGAATCAACAGAGGGAACTAATGATAGATGATACAGCAGATTAAATTGGCTAGCATCCGGAACAGTACAGAAGGTCTTTTAATCTACCAGCAGTTTTAATCTCATGACCCATTTCCTCGGTCATGGCAGTAAAACACCATGTGGTTGAAAGACTTCCCTTTATGATTGTAGAGCCACACGATGTTAGAGCAAATTTGTCTTTCATACACTGTAAGAATGACTCCTACTTAAATTGAGCAAAACTTCATTATTCATATCAACATTGCACAATTAAGTACGATTGCACGAGAAATGTATCGTCTAAGGATCGGTGCTTAATGGAGTCATTGCATTTAATTTCCTTCCCGTCCACATGTAATCTACATCTCTATTTCAATATCTGTTGCCAGGGTCCAACATTTGACTATACGTCCGATCATAACTGAAAAGAAACACCTGTGTTTTCCATGCAACAAGAAACAAGCTGTTTCCAGTCGCCTGCTAAGAGACATAAAGTAATTGCTTTGGATAGAAGGCCATAAGATAAACGTCTTCCCCGCAACAGGTTACACATACTGCTTTAAAATGTTCTTATCGTTTAGACGGTGCATATTAAGATTGAATACAAGTTTTGGTTTCTGTTCCAGACATTTATCAGACAGATGGAAAAGACCAGGAATCAACATGAGACATTAACTTTTCATCCAGCTCATCGAAGTCGCAAGTTCATACAATAGATCGCAACTCGCAGCTGATCCCATTGTAACATACTGAAGCATATCTTTTAAAGTGACGCCTTGCATGCAATAACGTTTTTTATTAAAGAGTCATCAGGGAGTGCTCGACAGGATAGTTTACTGCATCTCCTATTGGTCAGTGAGATGGCATGGGGTTTTGGATTGACAGGTTAACATGGAGTTAAATGTATTGAAATCAGATGTCCAAGACATTCTTTAATCACTGCTGATAACACAGCCAGCGTTCCGCGCGTTCGTGTAAACAGTTTCACCGTAGCCGCCCCTACGGTCGAGTTAATGCTTGGATAGTGCAAAAGTTATGCTGCAAAATGTGTGTCCATTTGCTCATTTGATTGTCATTCACGGAATTATCGATACCTTCAGATGAAGGCAGTGACATTACTGATGAATTAGAAAGGGACCACGAATAGTACACCCCAACATGATACACGCCGGACGATTCAGAGCCATTGAGTCTAAACCTGCAAATTACATAACATCATCCTATTGAAAATGTCAGTAACGGCTATGGCTGAATACGATGTCAAAATAATTTGACGATGTCCAAGAAAATTCGCTGGGCCATAAAATATAGTTTTTGAAGCGCACTGAAATTCCAAAGCTCTCCATTTAAATGCAACTAAATAATGGAGAACACTTTCCATTCAGACTCCACCTAACAAAGCAAAATCTCCAAAAACTGTGATAGATTTGGATCATCTAAACCTCTCCTTCCATAACATTATAGCCACGATTTTCATGGAATAGCGACGTAGAGCACGACCTTCTGTATCAGTGAATTATTCTTATGTCTGAGCATAAAAACAACCTTCTTTATTCAAACAGTCCCAAAGAACTACAACGTAAACTACATTTCAGATGTTTGCTTTTTATCTTTCTTTCTCTTATTGCGTCTGCTGAAGGAGAACAATGTGGAGAATACTGATATTAGAGCTGAAATTAATAACAGACATTTAGAAACAAATTGGGTCTATTGAAGAAGATTGACGTGGATGTGCCCAGATCCTATTCCTCCTGAAGTTACTGACGATAATTCATAGGGAAAGGATTCAACAACTTTTGCAAATCCTTTTCTTGATTCGAAATACCGTAATTTTGCAGCCCCCTCATGTCTACCAGCGGCGTTTTTTGCTTGTTTCTCAAGGTACCGATGATGATTGAGTAATGTAGAAAGATGACTGTTGACTACGTACATTTTATTAAAGAATTTTCCAGGATCCTTCATAAGAGGCCTATCGATAAAATGGGTATGCATGGGATCAATGACTAATTGACCGTATTGCATTCATAAATGGCTTGTCTATGCAAGGCCAAGTTAGCGGTGGAAGGACATTATTTTAGCTGGAGTTATATGATTAATGGTGCTACGCAGAGAAATGTACTGTGATCTCTATTAATTGTAAAGAATGTAAATACTAAAACTGAGCATATAAATGTTTTGGTTAGCATATTCGGTGAAGATAGGAACAATGCTGGTGTTGTGTATATTGCTGATGAATCGTAAAAACACAACACAAAATAAAGCTGATTTAGGTATGTGTGGTAAAATCAAAATTATATTCCAACCAGCCAATGTTGTAGTGCTGCAGCTTGGAAAGCCAAACATAAGATCAACTACACTAATACGTTGGACACTTTGAGCAGTGCAGATGAGCAGGAGGATCTTGTCGTGCAGGTTCATATATCTCTTAATTTAGCTACACAGTTCGAAAGGGTATTTACGAAGATATACATGCCCCACCTTCCCCTACCGTTCTGTTTATTATGTGTTGTAATACATGCACTGGTTTTTGTGCACTTTATGCAGTCCAGTGTCGGTCTGTACTCCAGTGTAGCATTCTCTGTGTTTCTTTTTTTATCATTACGTAGTTCAGTCTAGTTTTTTGTACTGTGTCATGTAACACCATGGTCCTGAAATACGTTGTCTCGTTTTTACTAAGAACTGTAACAGCAGTTATGATCGAAATGGCAATAAAAGTTGCCTTGACTTGACTAGATACTTGCTCTTATTACCCTTAGCATGAAGTACTAAAGTCAGGAAGTTTTTTTTTCTGGTTTGTACATCTGTACTATTTAGAATTTAGAATGTTGGATGCTGTTCTGTCACGACATTGTGAGAAATACGTCGAGAATTGGACAGGAGAAGAATGTCTGGAGAGGATGTTGCCTAGAATAGCGAGCAGATGCTATAACAAGAGGATCAATGCGTTTTCGTTATTCGTATTGGATTGGCAGATGAAGCGGGGGACATATAGATCTTTATAGTATTATGCGAAGATTAGATAAGATGGACGCACGGCATCGTATCCCCAGTTGTTGCTGTACCTTTTTTTTCTTTGTTTTTGTTTACTATACATTTAATACGAGATGTTATGCATTTAATATTGGAGTGGGTCCCTATAAATGATGATTGAGGGAACGGTTCATTTATCTATCTATCTATCCATCTATCTACCTATCTATCTATTTACATATAGAGTCGTCAGTATCTTGCCCTCAATGCACTGTTCGGAGTGGTGGTAGAGGAGGCCTTTCTGACAGAGCATTAGCACAATCCGTATCAATTTTAAATACTTCAGTTTCTGTTAACGAGCATCTTTCGATCAGGTCAATTACATCAATAATGTATAACATGCACTCCCATTGGGAAAGCGTAACTTCTACAATTCAAGCCAGGAATTATTTATATGATGATGGTGATGGTTAGTAATAGCAATCACAAAAAGAACTACAGCAATAATGGTTATTATAGTTAACAATAATAATTATTATTGTTATTATTATTTTTAACATCATCATTATTATTCTAATCATGATCATTATCACTTTAATCACTTTTTTGTTTAGAAACTGACTTTTAGGAGAGTATAAAAACACGTCCGAGAAAAAGGACAATTAGGCTGATATATGGAAATATCTACAGGGAGTGTGTGATTAATGACATTTCGCTGGCCCATAATCGGTATGTTTGTATTCCCTGCGAGTACTGGGAAATGAAAAAAAGTTCCCGAATGATCCAGTAAAAAAAATATCGCTCTTTATGTATCCTGCAGCTGTCAGAGGATGCCTCATAGATTAACCATTACTGCAAGATCGTTATAATATTTGCATTCTCTCTTAAAGTATTTTATGCGTTGCTGCCAACAAGTTTGTTCCGTTTCTGTCTCTCTGCCTTCTAATCTGGGACTTGCTAATAATAGTTTTTTTTTTATCACCGCAGTTATAGGCACATTAAAAATAAACTGATTATCGCTTTTTCACAACTGACCAGGAAGGTTTTTTTTTATAATGTTCATTAGCTTTTGCAACATGCACTCAAATGTCTTGAGCATTTTCATCAATCTTTGCAAACATTACAACCTATCATTGCTACAAGCTGCATACCTAATGACTCTACTGAACTGCACATTCCACAGATTAGCGCATTCTTGAGACATTCTGCAGTGTCTGAAATGTGTTCATAATCCGTAATAAGTAAATATCCATCATATATAAACTGAAAGCTCATAAGCAGGAACTGTATACATTATATAATGTATTGTATATACGTAAACAAAAACTGGCATTTCAAAATAACGATAACCTGACACAATATAAATAGCTGAGTGATAAAATCCTACTACTTATTTCAAACATACATATCGATTTAGTGACCCGGTTTAAGTTAAGCCAGGATTACCATGCTGATATTGCACAATAGCAAACCAGGTTGCACAACGTTTAATATATTGGCAACGCACAAGTCAGAGCAGCTCACAAAAGCGAGAGTTCTAAGTTCGGGTTCCCTTCCCGCTGAATCCTTTTATGAGTTTGTACGTGCTCTACGTGGCCACATCGATTGTTTTCACATTTCAAAGACGGACAGGATAGTCACACTATCTTGGCAATGGAAATTTGGCGTCACTTTTAACGCCCTTACTAATCAAGAGCATATCAAACTCCACTTAAATCATTTGTCTTCATCATCCTGATTTGGCACTGAATCCCGGAAAGACACTGCCATTTAAATGAAGAAATTCCTCATCCTTTGTATTTAAAAAGGGCCTCGCACTATTCTGAGGCACCTCAACAGCATGCAAATGTATAGATCTGGGCCGAAGTTTGAGATTATAACTTGAAGTAATGCCAGTTGAGATTTTATGTGGAATGACCAGAAAACGTCTGTATTGAAAAAAAAAAGTTGTAACTGGCAAATGCGTACTTGTAAATGGCAGGGCTTCAAAGCAGAAATTTTAACATTACGCTGCTTCTATGTTTATGAGAGCATAAAGTAAAGGTAACTGCTGCAGGGAACCTTGATTTCCAAGAAATATTCATGTCCTAACTGAAAAAGAAATTTGAATATTAGGGTGCCGAGTTGTGCGATAGAACTCAAACGGATCTGGAAAAGCAGATTGAAAATTATTTGGAATTAGCGTCACAGATAGAATGGACCATAAATAAAGCTTATGGTACATTGGCCTTAATGGAGCAAATTACTGACTGCGCGAGTTGCGATTTTTTTTTACGATATCCATTGGTGAAGTTTACTCCGGTGTATTGTATACATTTTTGGTCACCTATGTGCAGAGAAAATGATATTTTGATAAGGTTGAATGTATGCAAAGAATATTCCTACGGACATGCTGTATCTAATTAGCTATAGGAACAACACAAAGTGACACTGAACATATCTTAATGAGAGACGCAGAGATGGCAGAGGAACTCAACTTACAACATGTCAGTGGAATTTTGCATCAGCCTTCGCACTGGAAGACTGATAGCGCACATTCAAGAGAGTCAAGGAATTGAACTACGTGCAGTGAAAATTAAGAGGGAGAAGATACTCAGAAAGCTTCATTTTCTGAGGGTGGATAAATTTCCTAGGCCTGATGTAATACACCCTTGGGTTCTGCGGGAAATAGCCGGAGAGACTGCGCAGGCATGACCAATGATATTTGAAAAATAGATGGATTCTAGCACTGTACCGGATGACTGGAAATTTGCAAAGGTTTTCTTCCATTTAAAAAGCGTAAGAAGCAGCAGAAAGTAAACTATAGACATGTTAGCTTGACACAAGAGGCAGGGATTATTTTGGTACTCTTTTTTTGTTAAGGATGAGATAACGTTGTACCTGGATGCACATGACATGATAGGCCAAAGCCAACATGATTTCCTGAAAGCAGCATCTGCCTTACTAACCTACTGCAATATCTGGGGAAATTACAAGCAGCGTAGACAAAGTAGATGCAGTAAATGCGGTGTATTTGGATATTCAGAAAGCCTTTGGCAAGGTGCCGCACATGAGGCTGTTTAGGAGGTAAAAGCCAATGGATTTACTAGCATCCGTAGAGTAGGAGCTGGATGTCAGAAAAGAGAGTGGGAATAAAGGGATCCTATTCTGACTGGCTGCCGGTTTCGGTCAGTGATGGGACCGCATTTTTTTCTGGTTTAATTTTGTGACTTATGTTCCCCATCCATATGATTTAAAATCTTCTTAAACAGTTCAAGCAAACCACGCCACTATGATATTATCACTCTTGAGTTCAGGTACAAATTTTATAACGATTGTATCTTGTCCAGAACTGATCCTAAAGTTCCAAAATTCTGAACCCCTGACACTGCACTATTTCCTCAAACACGCATCTATATGCGTAATTTTCCGGTTGTTGCAATCCACCAATTCGGCCCTGCAGCAAATGAGGCAATTGCGCTCGTGAATTTGCATGCGTTAGCTTATAATTATTTCATCGTATTGTTATTTAACTCAATGCCTTCCGTTATAGCGCTTGTCGAAACTTGCACAAAACACTGCAACGTTTCGCTGCCTGTTTGCATTCGGTCTGAGAAATGGGACTGTCGAGTCAACTTTCTCTGAAGACGGGCATTTATTTATCCATTTATTTATTTATTTATTTATTTATTTATTTATTTATTTATTTATTTATTTATTTAAGCTGCACCTTTGGCTTCGTTTTCCATGTGCAATTCTCAATTATTGCTCCGGTTTGGTATCACTTTTATTGTTTTCCTATCCTTCGTACTCTTCTCACATTAAATTCTGTGAAATATTGGCCTGCTGGAGTCTCTCTCTCTCTCTCTCTCTCTCTCTCTCTCTCTCTCTCTCTCTCTCTCTCTCTCTCTCTCTCTCTCTCTCTCTCGGCACCAGGGCCATATCAAAACATACTGACAGAACGTTTCGACCACACAAAGACGAACCGAGCAGAGGGAGAGGGCAGTTGACTTTGGCCCTGCGATTCATTGGTCAGGTAAGCGACAAGCTATAAGCAATTCAAACTGTTCTCTCTGTGAGCTCACCGAAGTCATGAGGAAGAAAATCTCGTGCCGAAAAGTCTAGTCTCATCTGGTGAAGGAGATGCAGCTCGAAACCTCAACTGTTAAATACCACAGATAATCGGACGCACGAGTCTGAGATAACATTTCTCTTGGCCGCCGTCCACGAGATCACTGTTAACAGACAACGGCAGCTGACACATTTTCGAGTACTGTAATTGTCAATGCAAATCAGTAGACTCTGGCCTCGTCAGTCCCACGTCCATCATCTCGCAAGTCCGACAATGTCTGTCACTAATGCTCCTGCACCCGCGCCTGAACCAGAGCTGACTCCTGCATTCGGACCACCGCAGTCTCCCCAGTCCGTACAGAAACTAGTGGAATTGCCTGAACTGCTAATGGTATTTGGCCTCCCCTGATAATCCCAAAATAAGCAGCTAATCGATTATTCTTTGGAAGCACTCCAAAAGTGGTGACTGGTGGGCTTACCTATCTGTCTTCATCTTATCGGCGTGGGCACATCCCCTTTCGTAAACGTAGACCAAACGGAACCTGTGAATGCCTAATCTCCCTTGGAACCATTTCAGACAACTGCTTTGTATTCATAGAGATGAGGTTCCTGTAAGCTTGCAGAATGGCACTAGCAGAATCTTCCAAGTGGTCCACCGATCAATTTTACCCTTGGTTTCCCTCCGACATCTCGCTGATAGAACACCACCACATTGCTTTAGCTCCAGGTGCAGTAATTATCTCCCACATCCCATCCATTGCCAGCCTTTCATGCGCACGTCGGGGGATAAACCAGCTGCATCAGTGTACATTCTAGCTTGCCAGTATGTCATGTTGTATTACAGGAGACAACGCCTCAAAAAAGCGAAGGCCACTGTCATCCATTTTCGCCGGGTTGACAGTAAAGTCAATGGATTGTGTGCGTCCTCTTCTTGAACTTGGCACCATATAGATAGTCACGTTGCTTTTCTTTAACCATGTTCAAAGCAGTGATCCCAATTTGCGCGTGGGGTAGTTTCGCTGAACGACTCCCGCTCACAAACGCGACAGGTTTCAACAAGGAGTCCTAGTCCTTATACAGAACACTCCTAGGTTCTCTCTACTGGCATGTGTGTGAAATGCATTCGGAAATCGGTGGTCTGTCACAGCCAACACAGGCGCTTTCACCAGTAGCTTCTTCAGCAACTGGAAAGTCACTTCACATTTTGCATCCCACCTTGCTCCAAAATGCCCCGAAGGGCTAAAATATTCTGTAAAGGGGGTTTCTTCTTTTTCTTTTTTTCCTGAATATATTATTCAAAATGGCTTATTTGTTTTGTTAAAAGTAGGACTGCTTCTTTGTTGCGAGAGATGCTGGAAGCTTGTTTGGGTTAAAATTTACTGATAACGAGAATTGTATTCATTTGTTAACTATTTGAGATTAATGTTGTTTATTCATCTGAGTCTATAAGCTATTGTTGGCGTGCTTCTGGGGAGATCGGCGCGAGGGGATGAGAGAGAGATGACGCGATGCTGTGAACTGGGTGAGGAACGGAACCCAAGCGGGGGTCCAAAGCCAGGAGGTACCCCGAGGAGAGGAGACAACGATAGATGTGCTTGGTTGACCACCTCGGGTGGTCCTGAGCTGCGAGTCGAGGAGTTCGGAGGGGATCGAATGGTGGCCTGAAGACTTAGGTAATTGAGCTCCAAAGGTTGTGCACGAAGTGGTTTGGACTTTGATAAATTTGGCGCCTTTTCTTTATTTTATTTTCCTTCATATATTCTCTATCATTATTAATCATTTATTTGTAGTAATCTTGATAATTTGTAATAATTTAATCGCATATGGTGTACTGTCCGTTATTTGGCGAGGCGGGGACATCAGTCAGCATCCACATAAGCTGATTACCCAGGTTGGGGGGCCGTAGGCTGCTCCCCCTAGACGAGAACGAGCTGAGCGAGCCTGAGACAACACAGGGGGTTACAATTCTTTACCATTTGCTGATGTCGCACTCATCCTTTTCTTCTCTCAAGGACGGTCACCTTTGAGAAGCTGATTCAAATGAAGATCCACTTTTAAGTCTTCCTTCACGAAACTCCGATAGTGTCTACAAAATGTGAGGGACGACAATAGGGAGCCGACATTCTTAGGCCCTTGCAAAGTGGTCACCATATAAATTTGATAGGGAGAAAGTAAGGTCTGATTCAGTGGAGCATGGGAAACTATATAGATATGAGAGAGGAGTTGGACAAAGCAAATTGGAATGAGCTGCCTGCAGGGAAGTCAGCAGTGCAGTAACGTAACACACACAGAATGCTGGTGGAAAACAACAGGCCAGGCTACAACTGTAAGGAGAGGCACTGTCGAAGTTTCGGACCCAGACCCTTCGTTAGGACTGACGAAGGTTAAAGAGGAAAATTCATCTGATAAAGATAGTTTCACATAAGTAAAAGTACAGTATAAATATGCAGTCTGTTTTCAAACTCACCTAGACAATGAATGAACTTTCCATGTGCTTTCTGACTGAAGGTGAAACCCATGCCCATTTGTCAAAATTATATCACAGCTGGAAGCGATGGCAATATTACCTGGTTCGCACCAACGTGCAGGGATTGAGACACCTGACATGTTTCCGGCGGAATTAGCGACATGTAAAACAATATAGTCCGCTTGCGCAAGATTAGCTGTGAGCGCATGTGAGAGAGCAAGCAGTTTTCCAGGAGGTGTCTGACAAAATACCTTTGCTCATTGAAGCATTGAACTGCGTGCACAAATCGCAATACAGAACTAGAATGATTCACGACACTGAAGTCAACGACGGTCGTCTCTGAACTGGAATTCTGACAGATAACGGGAGAACGAGGCATCACAAAATGTAGAGAATGAAAAATCTACTCATATAGAGCAGAAGTTTGTATTTCTTCGAGCAGTCTGAGAATCTAGTTGCTCTCTCTCTCTCTCTCTCTCTCTCTCTCTCTCTCTCTCTCTCTCTCTCTCTCTCTCTCTCTCTCTCTCTCTCTCTCTCTCCATCTATCTCTATCTCTCTCTCTTTCAAGCCTCATTAATTACTGTCTCGTAAGTTGCTTTTTATACGCATTACGTTGCAGTTCGTTAATGAAGAAATGCTTCACATGAAATAACGCCCAAATATTCCAGATCTGTTCCATCACTGAAAAAATATCGCAGTAATAAAATACTGTGAAACGTTACCATAGATTTTCATCCTTTTTGCAGCTTTAATGCACACAGATGTTCTATAAAGATTTAACGACAAATTTCTCTGTCTCTTCATGACCAGTTTCTCCTTATTCAACTGCGGATTATGTTCACTGATATGAGGGTTGATTAGGTGAAAACTTTGTTCGTGACGGGTGGGGCCTTTCAACACAATGCCTTAGCAACAGCAGTCCGTTAATGTACATCTTACAGACGTCATGAGGCCCCAGTACCACGATCCAAATCTCTGAACTTATATCTGATTTTGGTATTAAAGTTACGACTCAGGAGAAGTTTGTCACCATGGGATACTGCGTTTTAATGTGGTCGACATCGTTGCTTATCATATTAGATTATCAACCATTGAATAGTTTTTGTTCCGAAAACGAAGCTTAATTAGTGCAACTTGTAACAACAAGGAATCAAAGAAGTACAGTTTTTCTTTCAAAAATTAATTAGTTCAGTTCCGATTGTTCTGCCTCCGTCTTTGATTTCTTGGTTCAGGAATGAACCTGCTCTGACTCAGTGCAGCAACCTCGATGCGGTACTGTGCTAGTTCTCGTTTTGTAAGAGATTCTTAAAAAAAACAAAAAAAAACACCTACAGATATCCTTACGTCTGCTGCAGCAACACATTTACCGTAAGCTTTAGTCTTTTTTGTATGTGTGTGTGTATATATATATATATATATATATATATATATATATATATATATATATATATTATAAGTCTAACATTGCATCAGCAGCGAACTATTGTCAAGTGTGTGATATACTGCAGGATTCCGTTTACACGCAAGACAAAATCCATGCCGCCGAATTTCAATCCACAGTCGTGGTTTTAAAAAAGACTTGTTTGAAAATAACCCTGACCAATTAACGTCAGTCCATAGCCTGTCACACCTGAGGTCACAACACAAGAGAGCATCATTATACTAAGGTAAGGGAAGCCGGGCGATCGATACCCAAAATGATGTATCCGCATTTCTGTCGATAGAAAGATTTGTCTTTCATTCTGGCGCCATCATACAGGTATGCCGTGAGCGGAGGAAAGGAAACCATTAACACGTCCGGCGTCAACGAATGGGTAAGGCAAATGAGGACTGCACGCTTTACAAATGATATTCTGTTCTTTGGAACAAGTTAAGATGCGTACATTAAGCAAGCAGTATATATGATATGAATGGGTTTAACGATTAAACCGTTACAGTAAGTAAATCAAGACGTAAGGGGTCAACTGAATTTGCGACAGCGTGATAGAGTAATTGTTAACCTTTTTGAAAGACGTTTAGGTTCTTTGCATTTGCAATTCTAGGAAATGAGAGATATCATTTGCAAACAGGAACGGGCATTGCATTTTTCACTGGGTTATTTTCCTCTCTCGTCGTTTTGTTTCCAGAGAGATGTCAAGGAGAAGACTCATTCACTGCATCTTATAATACCGTGACCTACTTATACTGAATGCGGCAGACACGCAGGCAAATGAACACTTTAGCAATTTATCAATCGGTATAGAACTGTCGATATGAATATAGGCAAAGTTCTTGATATAGACGTCAAACTCACATGATATTCCAAATGCGTAATATAAATTCACAATGTTGTTTTCACCAAATGAAGTTTATTCTTATAAATGTAATGAAAATGATCATTATGATAATGAAATGAAATGACATATGTAAAACTGTGTACTCACACGGACTTCGAAATTTATTCATAATTGGAGCAAAGAGTGGTGTTTTCATAACAGACAAAGCAGACGGCAGTAACAATCTGGACCATAACATTTTCTTTAAACGTTGAACACATTTTCTGTAAACGTTGATATACTTCTGGAAGGAGCATCAGAAATTTATATAGGAACGAATTGGGCTGGCATTAAAGCCGACGAATGTTCTGATAATTCACGTTGTATCAGGTAATCAGTTTATCAGGTAATGATCAGTTTTGCCGACCTGCGCGTATTGATAAAGGACAGGTTATACTAAAACAAACAAGTCAGGGAACAGCTGTGGTAAAAAAAAAATGAAGACCAGTAGAGTTGGATTTAAATTAATATCAGTCGCAAGGATAGAAGTCAGGATCATTAAATGAACATCGTTTACTTATTTCGACTACTCGTGATTAAAACTTTCAATATGAAATGTTGCTCTCCGCCAATGTCTGATTCTGTACAACAAAGCTGATTCCATAAAGTAGATGTTCTGCTTGATCATTAAATCAAAAATACGGAGCATCTATGTTCAAACTTACCAAACTGATTTGTGCATCAACTTGATCCGTGTAAAATTCAATTTGTATAATTAACACAATCCATTTTTTTTATTTTTGAAATTTTATGAAGACACTGATCGAACTAGCACATTGTATGTTCATATTAAAATGACTGAATTTGCATTGGTTACGAAATCGCGAATTTTGACACCAGCTATACCACATGGGAAGGGAGGTGGACGTGAAAAGGAATATAAATCAACATTATGCTGAACATCGTTTATAGGATAGCATTGATATGGTTTGGAGAAGGCGGACGACACCTAGAATCATTCTAACGTGCGTTTTCGGAATCGTTATTAAGCACCTAGGGCACATTTACGAAATAAAGACGAGGAATGACAAAAGCTTATCTAGAAATCTGAGAAGATAAAGTTTCTGATTATATTAAATATACGGACGCACCATTCCACAGTTATATCATGGAAAATATTTATATTTTGAGATGGATGCGGCTGAATTTTGGTTGATGTAACAGGCCAGCATAAACAAGAGAACATCATTAAGAAAACAACAGAGAACACAAAGAATGAGGATATTGCAAGATGGTTGTAAGTGCAAGGTAAGTGGCAAAATGATGTCAAAATTCTGGAAATCATAGAATGAAAAATAGAATATAAGATGTGAGCGATCATGACAGTCAAACGATTTGCCAGATAGATAGCAAAAGTGAGGGAGAGGGATTGAGAGAGTTAGGGAGAGAGAGAGGAAGAGAGCGAGAGAGATGGGGGGCATAGACTGTAAAGGGAAACTGTTGCGAATGCGAATATGAAGAATGAAACAAATAGTTAAAGTAGTTGACAAGATTTTGTAATAGAATCAGAGCTTTACGAAAACTTCTGCCGAAGGAGATGCATGAAATTCTGTGTCCTGCGAGCTCTTCACAGATATTTGTTAATGATTGTTTGACCTGAATTTGTTTCGGACTTGTCCTGTTTCACTTGAAAGGGTATACTCCTTGCTGTGAGTATATAAAGTTCGCCCGACTCGCACTCTTCACTGATCATTATGGTACGCCGTTGACCAATGTTGTGAAATGTATCTGTTTCAAGCCACCCAATTCCAGGAGCAATTCCAATGAATGAGCTATTGTTTCTGTTTCTACATGGGATTCTGCGAACGCACCTCGGTTTTGCCTTGTTTCAGAGCAGAGCTTTAAAGTTAAACCCCACCTAAGATGAACCCTGCTGAGGTTCAATATAAGGTTAGATGGATATTTAGCTCGATAATTTATTGACCCCAAAATAAATTGCAGTGTCACATTAGCATTACAAGTGTACTGTTACAAATATTTGAAAAACAAAAATAATAAATGAGTTACCACAAACAGTCCAACAGGACGGAGTATTCACTTCCACACTTATTAAGTTGACTCATTGTTGAGGCCAATGGCCGAGATTAAGATTGAACTCAGATATTGCTCTGTGTTGCCCTCGCTTTAGTAATACGTTTGTACTTATTTTCTAGTTAAAGTTAAGGTTGAAAAATACATTGCGGTTTTTGGAAGTAAATTTATTATCTGTGATGTATCGCGGCATGCGATGACGTCACACCCGGGTTCGCTGCGTCTTGTGGGAAAATACCGTTTTACAGAAACCGGAAGGAGAGTGCTTGTGTGTGCAGGATCAGCGCGAGAAAAGTTTCATTCTACGCACCAAGAAACATCAGAGAAGCAAAACCGTAAGTTCATATGACAATCGATATGTTGAAGTAAAAATGTTAACACTGATTCTGTTAAAAGTAGCGACGGTTGATAAGGTTTATTTTCTTGTACTATTGAAAGCGTTGCTGGATAGTTTGAGTTGAAGTGCATTTAAAGTTGCTGATGGCGTACTTAGGTTCTGGCTTTATGTTGTACTTTAATGTAATATAGTTTGTTCTAGTTTTACTTCTACTAGTATTTATGATGCAAATGTGATGCCAAGAAGGAAGCAAATACTGTATATATTTTGTATTGTTTTATGATCAGTTTTCACCATACGTTAATGTGGAATCTTAATGCGATCCTTGCCTTCATTGACTACGGTTAACTCGGTGTTTAGTTCATAGTTTCTACACCTGCACGAGAACACTACAAGCTCTTTAGATCCAAGCAGTTCTCTAATACAAAAGGTGATCCGCAATTCAGCCAAGATGGCACGTTTCCACAGGTTCACAACAGTCTGGCTGGCTTTATAAAACATAACAAAAATAATTCTCCTACCCTCTGCTCTAATTTTGAGGTTCTGTCCTCCATTTGTGGATACCTCCCTCCCGCTCCCCCCCAAAAAAAGAAACATTCTCTCTACATCTTCCTTGTTTATTCCATTCTACATTCTGGATCGGTCGAAATTATAATTTCTGGCATTCGGAACTAAATTTGAATCAGACTTGCATTTATTATAAGGTCTGTTATATTTTTTGAGTTTCTGTCTTAAAGTAAGATTTTGGTGAATGATGTCTGCATTTGATTGTGTCTACGCAGCCGTCAGAGTGATTGACGTTGCTGCAGGATCATGTAATATACTGGTTTGTTTCTTCCATTTGCATAACAATAATAGCATTAGTGGTAGTGTTGTTGTTGTTGTTATTATTATTATTATTATTATTATTATTATTATTATTATTTAAGAAGGAGATATTAATTTAAAACAATCGAATACACTTCGAACTTTCAATAAATGAAGCCAGGAAAATCGAAACCAATTCTGACTCTGCTTTATCATGTATATGAAACATGCCCTCGTTGCTTCCTTTTTCAGATTTTGATCTTCAGTCCACTAGTTTCCATGAACGTTTCATGAGCTTCACTCTCACATAGCACTCAAACCGCAACAACCAAATTCAGAAGACTAAAAGCACCTCTGACAGCTTCAGGAAATGAAGATTCAGTACTCAGTCGGCTCTTCACTATTCATTTCATTACTGACAAATAGACTCCTGAAAATCTGAAGTAACTGCATATTTGGTGGAGGAGAAAATGCAACTCGTTGCGCTCTGGGTGGCATTGATCATTTGTAAGAAGATGATCCGTTTTTAAGTATTGATATACAGCGAACATACCAGAACATACATCTTCTCTTCGACTGGAGTTCAGTGTATCCATTTCTCACTGCACCCCATCTATAACTTCTTCAACCCTTCAGCTTTTCGATCATATTTTGACCCAGACCCGCTATTACAGCCATATACCATTCCTTGCAACGTGTCTCCGCCGCCATCTGACTCCAGTTGACTTCAGGATCCCTTTTCGAGCTTCTCGGTTGGTGTTCGGTCCGTTTTGGACCTTCTGAGTATCCCAGGTACTGTCATTTAATTGACGCTGCCTCCCGTTGTTTCTCCCGTCAATCTCTGAGGGCGACACTATTTGCCATGAGGAGGTACCTGGCGCCATATCACAATTCGTTCCATGCCTCTGGGTAGACTTTCTTCGCCGTTTATAATGGTCCTGTCCGTTTTTTCATCTTCCAAGGACCCACGCGTGTGATTGCCTTTTGTTTGAGTTTGTCACGTCCTGCAAGGATCCGAAGATATTTTTTCGCAAGATATTCCATCGGCAGGTCCCAGAGGCTGCCTGCTCCGCCACTAGCAGGCATGAACTTCGGGTCGCTGCCCCGGCCATCAAACTTGGGTGCCCTAGAGACCCAGGGCATATTCAAATCTCGGACTCCAGCACCATCAATTCGGGTTCCAACGACCAAGGACACCTTTGATGCGATTGTGCGGTCTCCAAAGGTGACTCCCGCCTTGTACTCTAGGCCGGCTCTTCACGCTTTGCAAATGCGACTCTCTTACCCCTTTCCCTCACCACCACTCTACCACCCCCTCTCCATCAGATCACATCGTCAGCTGATAGAACCTCAGAGGCTCATCTTCCTCTCAGCCCAATCCTCCCCTCTCCAATGATACTACCAGCATCCTTTCCCCCTCTGACGCCAGCTCTCATCCGTGCCGGGTCTTTACCATCCCCTCCGACGTTCAACTCTCTGAGGCAGAGCGCACTGTCCTCAGTGAGGGCCTTACCTTTGTTCCCATTCGCCCACACCTATGCGAGTTCCGCGTACTCCATGACGCTGAACTCTTCTTCCGCCCGGGTCCGTCTTTGAGCCTACTCCTTTGGCAAGGTCTCTCCCACCCCCACTTATGACCCCTTATGCCGTCTTCACCCCTGTTCCTCTTCATGGACACCCCGTGCTGGTCTTCTGCCTGCTCTGGATCGCTTTTTGCTAACTGCCGACAGGCCAATAACCGTCTCGACTTAACCACACATTGTTCCAATTCCAACCTCACCTCTCTCGAACCCTCTGATTTTTTTGTGTCGCGACGAAGTGTTTCGTCCAGAAAAGTCGACTGTGCTTCTTGCTGCAGATGCTGCCTGACCTGCTGCGTTCCACCAGCATTTTCTGTGTGTTGCTTGAATTGCCAACATCTGCAGATTTACTCGTGTTTGCGAACATAGCTAATTTCCAATTTTAGAGTCACCAATGAGATTTAGGTAAATCATCCATAAATTGAAACCATCATCAGGGGTTGTAAATTCCTTCAAGAGTGTATAGACAGTTGAGATCGTTCTTATTTTAGAGTAGAAAAAGGTGGACATGGGGAGACTGTCTCTATAACTGTATCACTGATATCTGATGGGCAGATGCATCAGATTTATTTTCAGTGCTGCTTCGATTTTAAAATCCGTAAAAATTTCGTCTGAAAGACAGACGCTTAATTACATGACGTGAAGAAGTGTTGTGAAATTTTGCATTAGAGCGGAGATACCAGTCAATTCTTTGTAAAGCTTTATTACTTTGTGTTTAAAGACGCGCGAGGTGAAGGCTATTAGTTTTCAATATGAATGTTATAAATCATATTTCTCCACATATTTAAGATCTGACAGATGATGTCTTCGTGACTCAGACGGAGTCTGTATTCAGAGGTTCTGAGCACGAACGCATTACCTTCACACTCAGCTACAACAGTGATGCATGTTGCGTATTTTGGCATCGCCAAAACGGAGGCAGACGGGACGAGTTTGTGGCCGGGCGACAACGGCATTCAGCCAAGTTTTGCTAAAGGGCGGTTTTCTTATTTAGTACAAGATGGACAAGCGGAGTATCGTTTAGAAATCCCGCCACTGCGGCTATATGATGTGGCAAGGTATTATTGTGCAGTACCTCACAGTAGTGGGAACAGATTATATCCTCGTACAATAACTGTCGAGCGGTTCTGAAGCACAGT